>NC_054485.1:64231802-64234384 GCF_017639515.1 Carcharodon carcharias
TCTCATTGTGCCTCTACATCTGTCTTTCTCTCATGGTGCCCTTATGTCTGGTTTTCTCTCATTGTGCCTTTATTTCTGTCTTTCCCACATTGTGCCTTTATTTCTGTCTTTCCCTCATTGTGCCTTTATTTCTGTCATTCTCTCATTGTGCTTTTTATCTGTCTTTCTTTCATTGTGTCTTTATTTCTGTCTTTCTTTCATTGTGCCTTTCTATCTGTCTTTCTTTCATTGTGCCATTTTTCTGTCTTTCCTCATTGTGCCTTTATTTCTGTCTTTCTCTCATTGTGCCTTTATTTCTGTCTTTCTTCATTGTGCCTTTATTTCTGTCTTTCTCTCATTGTGCCTTTATTTCTGTCTTCTTTCATTGTGCCTTTTCTGTCTTTCCCTCATTGTGCCTTTATTTCTGTCTTTCTCTCATTGTGCCTTTATTTCTGTCTTTCTTCATTGTGCCTTTATATCTGTCTTTCTTTCATTGTGCCTTTATTTTCTGTCTTTCTTTCATTTTGCCTTTTTCTATCTGTCTTTTTCTCATTGTGCCTTTATTCTGTCTTCTCCTCATTGTGCTTTATTTCTGTCTTTCTCTCATTGTGCCTTTATGTCTGTCTTTCTTCATTGTGCCTTTATTTCTGTCTTCTCTCATTGTGCCTTTATTTCTGTCTTTTCTCATTGTGCCTTTATATCTGTCTTTCTCTCATGTGCCTTTTATCTGTTTTCTCTCATTGTGCCTTTATTTCTTTTTTCTTCATTGTGCCTTTATTTCTGTCTTTCTTCATTGTGCCTTTATATTTGTCTTTCTTTCATTGTGCCTTTTTACTGTCTTTCTTTCATTGTGCCTTTCATCTGTCTTTCTCTCATTGTGCCTTTTACTGTCTTTCTCTCATTGTGCCTTTATTTCTGTCTTTCTTCATTGTGCCTCTAATCTGTCTTCTTTCATTGTGCCTTATTTCTGGTTTCTTCCATTGTGCCTTTATTTCTGTCTTTCTCTCATTGTGCCTCTATTTCTGTCTTTCCCTCATTGTGGCTTTATTTCTGTCTTTCTCTCATTGTGCCTTTATTTCTGTCTTTCCCTCATTGTGGCTTTATTTCTGTCTTTATCTCATTGTGCCTTTATTTCTGTCTTTCTCTCATTGTGCCTTCATTTCTGTCTTTCTCTCATGGTTCCCTTTATCTGTGTCTTTCTCTCATTGTGCCTTTATTTCTGTCTTTCTTTCATTGTGCCTGTATTTCCGTCTTTCTCTCTTTGTGCATTAATTTCTGTCTTTCTCTCATTGTGCCTTTATGTCTGTCTTTCTCTCATTGTGCCTTTTTTTCTTTCTTTCTCTCATTGTGCCTTTATTTATGTCCTTTTCTCATTGTGCCTCTAAATCTGTCTTTCTCTCATTCTGCCTTTATATCTGTCATTCTCTCATTGTGCCTTTATATCTGTCTTTCTCGCATTGTGCCTTTATTTCTTTCTTTCTCTCATTTTGCCTTTATTTCTGTCTTTCTCTCAATTTGCCTTTATGTCTTCCTTTCTGTCATTGTGCCTTTACTTCTGTCTTTCTCTCATTGTGCCTTTATTATTGTCTTTTTCTCATTGTGCCTCTACATCTGTCTTTCTCTCATGGTGCCCTTCTGTCTGGTTTTCTCTCATTGTGCCTTTATTTCTGTCTTACTTTCATTCTGCCTTCATTTCTATCTTTCTTTCATTGTGCCCTTCTATCTGTCTTTCTCTCATTTTGCCTTAATTTCTGTCTTTCTTTTTTTGTGCCTTTCTGTCTGTCTGTCCTTATTTCATTGTGCCTTTATTTCTGTCTTTCTCTCATTGTGCCTTTTTGTCTGTCTTTCTATCATTGTGCCTTCATGTCTTTCTTTATTTCATTGTGCCATTATTTCTGACTTTCCCTCATTGTGCCTTTATTTCTGTCTTTTCCTCATTGTGCCTTTATTTCTGTCTTTCCCTCATTGTGCCTTTATTTCTGTCATTCTCTCATTGTGCGTTCATATCTGTCTTTCTTTCATTGTGTCTTTATTTCTGTCTTTCTTTCATTGTGCCTTTATTTCTGTCTTTCTTTCATTATGCCTTTATTTCTGTCTTTCTCTCATTGTGCCCTTATTTCTGTCTTTCTCTCATTATGCCTTTATGTCTGTCTTTCTCTCATTGTGCCTTAAGGACTGTCTTTCTCTCATTGTGCATTTATTTCTCTCTTTCTCTCATTGTGAATTTATTTATGTCCTTTTCTCATTGTGCCTCTACATCTTTCTCTCATTCTGCCTTTATATCTGTCATTCTCTCATTGTGCCTTTATATCTGTCATTCTCTCATTGTGCGTTTATATCTTTCTTTCTTTCATTGTGTCTTTATTTCTGTCTTTCTTTCATTCTGGCTTTCTATCTGTCTTTCTTTCATTGTGCCATTTTTCTGTCTTTCCCTCATTGTGCCTTTATTTCTGTATTTCTCTCAATTTGCCTTTATGTCTGTCTTTCTCTCATTGTGCCTTTATGTCTGTCTTTCTCTCATTGTGCCTTTATTTATGTCTTTTTCTCATTCTGCCTCTACATCTGTCTTTCTCTCATGGTGCCCTTATGTCTGGTTTTCTCTC